>NC_138774.1:162985578-163013078 GCF_965119305.1 Pelophylax lessonae | reverse complement strand
TTCTTACAATATATTTCTATTACACAGGAACTCTAAGGCAAACTAATATACCATACAATTCTATACCCCTGAAGAAGCGGAGTGTTGAAACCCGCAAAACATGTTGGGTTAATGCCCGGTACCCTGGTTTGGGGTTACCGGAGCCTGTACAACATCTATACTGCCTGCAGTGTTCAGAACTGTATGTAATTGATATGACCATGATAGTAATCTGTTCTGTATAACAACTTTTATTTTATAATTTTCTTTCTTTATTTTGTATGTAATTTTTATTGGAATAATAAAATTTCTATTTTTATACATGGTGGTTTTCCATCGTTGATTACAGTACCGTTAAAATCCCATTAGCCCTCAACCTTTCTTCTTTGCTCAACTCTTCTTTTCCTATTTTCTCTCACCCTCTTGTTTTTCTCTCCTTTTCTCCTTTTCTCCTTCCCCCCCCCCTCCCTTTCCCCTCTTTTTTCTCCCCCCTCCCCCCCCCCTTCCCCCCCCCTTTTCTCTTTTTTCTTCTTTTTTTCTTTTTCCTTGTTACCTTATATCTTTCCCTTCCCCTCTGTATCCCTTTTTTTTCCCTTCTTTCTTTTCTGGTGAGTGAAAATTTCACTCCCAGATTTTCCGTTTTTCTCATTTCCTTTTTTATCTCTTCATTCTATTCTCTTTCCCATTATTTAAGACACAGTGTTTTGTGTTAGACCCTCACACCAGGGCTTTCACACAACTCCTTTTTGTATCATGACTAGGGATGTTGGTACAACATTATAATTATAACAACAAACATTCAATTAGGTAAATCAATTTGGGTGGATAACACACCCGAGGGCGCTTTTGTCTTTTTCGGCTTGTCCGAGTGTTTGTTTTACTTACCTTCTGACTATGTAGCAATAAGATTGTAATGGTTGCTGGTCTATAACTATAGCTTTCTAGGGAATTCTTATCAATAATTTCACATATTCTGATATTACAAAAACTTTTTTTGATATTTTTTTGCTCTTTATCTTTCACGTCCAAACGTCTTTTCCCAGTACTGTTGATTGACGGCTGTACACGCGGCCATGGACCTAGTGGGGAATGCCTGGACGGGCTTCATGGCAGACATTCAGTCCAACTGTGGGGTACGAACTAAAACCGAGGAAGATTTACAGGTATATCTGACAAAAATGCACAGCCTACTAAAACGAAAGTCTCATTTGTACTGGCACACCAAGTTCTTTTTAAAATATATCAATGACAATATTAGCCCTCAGGGACTCAGGATACACAATTTACCTACTTTACGAGATCCCACAGAAAGTTTTAAAAAAGAATGGGAGGGCATTCTGAATACATGCAGTACAGATTTAATGAGAGCTCTAGTGACTCAGCACAAATTAGACATGGTAGTGCTAGATAAGGAAATTGAAGTCATGAATACTCAATTTGAACATGTATTTGACATACCCACTTTTGTCACTAGTTGGCAAGAGGTTAAAAATAAGTTAGAAGCCCTAAACAAGGAGATTTTCACTAAAAAACAACAAAAATATAATAAAGACAAACAAGCCTTTGTAGAGATGCTTACAGATGGACCACAAAAAATTATCCTTCACGATCACGCAGGCCCCCAACACGAAACACTACAGATAACACAGAAGAACACATGGAGTCTGACTCCTCTCTTTCTAGTTCCGCATCACAATTATCACAAGGCTCAAGACACAGTACCACAGCGACACATAATCGCACCAAATCACAAAAAACGTGGTAGGGGAGGAATGGGCCCCTCACCTAACCAACCCAATAAAAACAGTAAGAAAAGACCTGACACCCGTGCACAACTTCTCACACCTTCACAAATGCCAAACCTGACACCCACAGTTCAAAAAATCCTCTCTAAAGGCCTTATTTCTAACACCCAAACTGAAAATGATGATGGTTTTTTAGTATTACCTCAGACCCCAATCATCAAGAATTCCAAACAGGGCAACCTGGATATTTACATAAAACCGCAAACAAACTAACCTCCTGTTCAAATACTGACAACAACAAAATTTTTTTTAATATTATTAATTTAACTGATTTCAGGCTCACAAAGGCACAGGAAGATGTTTTGAGTTTAGGTCTTTTTTGTCCCTCCAAATCCATTGATACCACAGAAACCATCAAGGACTTGCATCTTTTTGCAAGGAACCTGACGTTCAGATACATATTCGACACCGATAGGAAACAAAAACAATCTGAACGACAAATAGCGGAACAAACCAAACATCTTACCATGGCCGAAAGTAGAGCCCTCAAAGATTTGGTTCTTCTGTATGAGGAGGGTAACACAGAGGTGGTCTCGGTCATTGATGCCCCGGCCTCCACTGTGGAACCCTCCCACACACAAGGTACCTTGATTCCTAAAAAAACTTTTAAGCCAAAATCAGAAAAATTTCCTGATCTAACCACCAACCCCCACATTTGGACCTTTGTCCAAAGGGTTTCCCAGGACCTCAAATCAATTTCTTGGCCATCTGTAACTAGTAACTTATCATGCGAACAAGAACTAGCATTAAAAAAACTGAAAGCAAACAAGAATATAGTGATAAAGCCATCAGATAAAGGTGGCAACATCGTGATCATGTCACCTTTCCAATATGAACAGATGTGCATGAAGGTCCTGGAAAACCCTGATTGGTACTGTCCTATTCAATTCACATGCATTCAGGGATTCATTGAAGAATTCAAATCACTTTGTAACGATGCTTACACAACCGGACTAATAGACAAAGATGTGTATAAATTTATAAACGTCAAATTTCCAAAAACCCCTACGTTTTATACGTTACCGAAAGTTCACAAAAACATTTCATCCCCTCCGGGTAGACCGATTATATCCGGTAACGAATCATTAACTGAGAACGCCAGCAAATTTGTTGACTCATTTCTTATCCCTCACGTATGTGCTTTACCTTCATACATACGTGATACCACTGATCTACTCAAACACTTGGAAGAGATTCAAGTCCCTCCGGATGCCCTGCTCGTAGCCATCGATATCGAGGCTTTATACTCGAGTATCCCGCACGAGCAGGGCATCCGGATGGCTGAATCCTTCTTAAAAGAACAAGACCGTACCACCTGGCCCCTCATGAATTTTGTCCTTGAACTACTTAGATTTATTTTGACCAGAAATTATTTCACCTTTTTGGAGCAGATATATCTGCAAATACAGGGGGTCGCGATGGGCACTTGCTGCGCACCGTCCTATGCCAACCTATACCTTGGCGGTTGGGAGCGCTTGGTGTTTTCCAATGAGAACATGGAGCAATGGCTGTCCCATGTTCTCGTTTGGTACAGATTCATTGATGATTTACTGTTAATTTGGACAGGCAGCAGAGAGGATTTAGAGAAATTTTTATTAGCACTGGACAATAATGATCTTAATCTAAAATTTACACATACGATTAGTCATCATCAAATCTCCTTTCTGGATCTCAATATCTCTCTGCTGCCTAATGGCCGTATCGACACGGATCTGTACCGAAAACCCATCGCAGGGAACACCATACTGTGCGCAGCGAGTGCCCATCCCGCCCCCCTGATAAAGAGCATACCATATGCACAATATCTCAGACTTCGTAGAAACTGTGCAACTGACATGAAGTTCCACATACAGGCCAATCATCTAAGATCTAGATTATTGGCCAGGGGTTACTCTAAAAGCCTTTTAAGAAAAGCATTCAATCGAGCAAAGGCACAATCAAGATTGGAACTCCTGTACAAAACTACATCTAGAGATGACCAACAAAATGTGAGGTTCATCACGAGGTTTTCCGCACACGAGGAGAATCTTCGTGATGTCCTACGCAAACATTGGCCTATTCTCACACAGGACTATACGTTAAATAAATACGTCAAACCCAGACCTAATCTAGTCTTTAGAAGAGCCACATCCCTCAGAGACAACCTTGTCAAAAGTCACTATACAACACAGAGCTCTCACTGTGGAAATAATAAAAAAGGCACATACCCTTGTGGATCCTGCAGTAGATGCCCCTGGATCCACAGTGGTAATGGTATTCGCCTGCCTAATGGCCAATGGCTCAAATCCAAACAATATGCTGATTGCAACACACAGGGACTGGTTTATTTGATGACTTGCCGATGTGGCTCTTACTATGTCGGCAAGACAATACGCAAATTAGGACAAAGAATTGGGGACCATGTGTATCACTCGGAGGGAGGAACATATCAAACCAGTGTCACCAGACACATTAACTTGTATCATAAATTTGACAGTTCTGTTGTATCATTCTTTGTCCTAGAGGTTATCCCCCGGGATCCCTGTGGGGGTAACTGGGACAAACGCATTCTTTGAAAAGAATCCTATTGGATTGAAACATTGAACGCTACACAACCCCCAGGTATTAACGAAATGGTTACCTACAAACCATTTCTGGGCTGATCATGCAGCTATAGACCCTGCATGGTACCTTTCGGGACCTCCCAGAAGGGACCTGCATGGCCGTTTATTGCAGCCGCGGTTTGCATGTATATGGGACTATTTGGACCATGAGAGTCTCCCCCGATTTACACCAATCGAGAGATCATTTTTCAAACAGCTTTATCATATATACTTTGCTAACACTTTATGTTTGATGATTATTAGTATTTTTTTCTTTCCCTGGATCTGCTAATACCTATTTGTTACTATAGACCAGCAACCAAAGCTTAGACTAT
This sequence comes from Pelophylax lessonae, assembly GCF_965119305.1. Classification (NCBI taxonomy): domain Eukaryota; kingdom Metazoa; phylum Chordata; class Amphibia; order Anura; family Ranidae; genus Pelophylax; species Pelophylax lessonae. The sequence continues at coordinate 163,008,377 of NC_138774.1, read as the reverse complement.
GCTGTAATAATTATTGATTTGACAGGCTACACAGAGTTCACTGTGATGCCGATTATTAGCCATTGCTGATGCCGTTATGATTGGGAACAATCTCGGTATCATGCAATGTATTTTTGAACACATGCTTCATTACTAATGCTTTTCCCATACTGGTGTCTCACACTCGTATATGTGCACAATGATGTATTGTTGTATATCTCAAACTGTCTGTAAATGATATACATGGATTCACTTCCTATTTTGTCAGCATTGGAACTTCTTATGCACATTCACAGTCCTCCGCTGCCCGCTATCCAACTGCAGGGGGCGGTATTACCCAGCACTCCCAACGGATGTGTGGTCTCTGGACTGACAGACTTACGGGGCTCTGTCCCCGCCCATGTCTGATCATGTGGCTGCGTACAGCTGTTGATGCGGCTGAGCTCTACGCAGCACGACGCGCGCCTGCGCATTGGCGAGCGCCGTCAGAGACCTGACCCGACGTGATGTCGTCACTTCCGCCCGGAGGTGCGCACACACGCCGGGTTGAGGGGTTGTTCATAAGGCGGCGGGTAAACACATTATTTCTGTAGATGCCGGGGCACACGCCAGCAGAACAGACACGAGGTAAGCACTGACAAAGGGTTTTTGAATAAGATAGATCGGCATATATTCAGAATAACGCTCCCTAACTTATACATAATCTGCCTTTTACTACACAGATACCCAAGTGCCTCTTATCTCCGTTAAGGAGCTTTCATCCGGAAAATTCATATAGTTCTCCATTATTGCTTTTATGCAAATTTGGAGTCTAAAAATAACTCTTTGGAATATCCAGATGCACTTGCATATATCCAATTAAAGTGTGGTAAGCTCCAATATCAATAGAAACATGAATCCCTATAAACTTAGAGCCCTCTAAGTTATTATATTACATAATATGTTTATGTTCTACAGAAAGAAGTGCCACACTGTCTGGCCAAACAACCCTATGGGCATTTCATGAGTTATTAGATACCGATACTATCATATACAGGTATTGTGACATCGTCACGCATAACCTCTATTACCTAAATAACGCTACCTTAATGACCCCCTCCACATCCGTGGGTGAGGCGTTCACTGGGTGGCCATTCCTGCACGTGCTGTGGTGGTGGGAGCCCTGGACTAGTATGTGTTTGTGCATGCGAATAACAAATTGTTGATTACAATGTTCTTACAATATATTTCTATTACACAGGAACTCTAAGGCAAACTAATATACCATACAATTCTATACCCCTGAAGAAGCGGAGTGTTGAAACCCGCGAAACATGTTGGGTTAATGCCCGGTACCCTGGTTTGGGGTTACCGGAGCCTGTACAACATCTATACTGCCTGCAGTGTTCAGAACTGTATGTAATTGATATGACCATGATAGTAATCTGTTCTGTATAACAACTTTTATTTTATAATTTTCTTTCTTTATTTTGTATGTAATTTTTATTTAATAAACAAGCAAAAAATTGGGGGAGCAGACCCTGAACATGTATATCTAAAGCCGGTGCAGCTATGGACCAAGCAACATGTATATTAAAAAAGAATAGCGCAACCATGCAAAAGAAATGACTATCAAATATGGAGACCATCCATAAATAAAAATGGGGATTTAGTTCCACCATATGGCCATATCGTGCTCAAGCCCACCACTGCGTCAAAGTACCCCATTATCGGTGGGTCCTACACTATCCATAAAAAAGGGGTGAACCCAGCCTCTCTTACCCTTGGAGACAACGCTCCTTGCTGGGAAGGTGTGCTAATGCACTGCAGGGGACTCAACCTATATCTACTTGATAGAGGACACCAATAGAGTACAGGTGTGTGTGGGGGATGGGATGCTCAACCTCATAAGTCTGGTCAGACCGAATACATAATAAACAAGCAAAAAATTGGGGGAGCAGACCCTGAACATGTATATCTAAAGCCGGTGCAGCTATGGACCAAGCAACATGTATATTAAAAAAGAATAGCGCAACCATGCAAAAGAAATGACTATCAAATATGGAGACCATCCATAAATAAAAATGGGGATTTAGTTCCACCATATGGCCATATCGTGCTCAAGCCCACCACTGCGTCAAAGTACCCCATTATCGGTGGGTCCTACACTATCCATAAAAAAGGGGTGAATCCAGCCTCTCTTACCCTTGGAGACAACGCTCCTTGCTGGGAAGGTGTGCTAATGCACTGCAGGGGACTCAACCTATATCTACTTGATAGAGGACACCAATAGAGTACAGGTGTGTGTGGGGGATGGGATGCTCAACCACATAAGTCTGGTCAGACCGAATACATAATAAACAAGCAAAAAATTGGGGGAGCAGACCCTGAACATGTATATCTAAAGCCGGTGCAGCTATGGACCAAGCAACATGTATATTAAAAAAGAATAGCGCAACCATGCAAAAGAAATGACTATCAAATATGGAGACCAGACTTATGAGGTTGAGCATCCCATCCCCCACACACACCTGTACTCTATTGGTGTCCTCTATCAAGTAGATATAGGTTGAGTCCCCTGCAGTGCATTAGCACACCTTCCCAGCAAGGAGCGTTGTCTCCAAGGGTAAGAGAGGCTGGATTCACCCCTTTTTTATGGATAGTGTAGGACCCACCGATAATGGGGTACTTTGACGCAGTGGTGGGCTTGAGCACGATATGGCCATATGGTGGAACTAAATCCCCATTTTTATTTATGGATGGTCTCCATATTTGATAGTCATGTAATTTTTATTGGAATAATAAAATTTCTATTTTTATACATGGTGGTTTTCCATCGTTGATTACAGTACCGTTAAAATCCCATTAGCCCTCAACCTTTCTTCTTTGCTCAACTCTTCTTTTCCTATTTTCTCTCACCCTCTTGTTTTTCTCTCCTTTTCTCCTTTCCTCCCCCCCTCCCTTTCCCCTCTTTTTTCTCCCCCCCCCCTTTTCTCTTTTTTCTTCTTTTTTTCTTTTTCCTCGTTACCTTATATCTTTCCCTTCCCCTCTGTATCCCTTTTTTTCCCTTCTTTCTTTTCTGGTGAGTGACAATTTCACTCCCAGATTTTCCGTTTTTCTCATTTCCTGTTTTATCTCTTCATTCTATTCTCTTTCCCATTATTTAAGACACAGTGTTTTGTGTTAGACCCTCACACCAGGGCTTTCACAAAACTCCTTGTTTTTTTGTATCATGACTAGGGATGTTGGTACAACATTATAATTATAACAACAAACATTCAATTAGGTATATATATATATATATATACAGTGGATACGGAAAGAATTCAGACCCCCTTAAATTTTTCACTCTTTGTTATATTGCAGCCATTTGCTAAAATCATTTAAGTTCATTCTTCTTCCTCATGAATGTACACATAGCACCCCATACTGACAGAAAAACACAGAATTGTTGACATTGTTGCAGATTTATTAAAAAAGAAAAACTGAAATATCACATGGTCCTAAGTATTCAGACCCTTTGCTCAGTATTTAGTAGAAGCCCCCTTTTGATCTAATACAGCCAGGAGTCTTTTTGGGAAAGATGCAACAAGTCTTTCACACCTGGATTTGGGGATCCTCTGCCATTCCTCCTTGCAGATCCTCTCCTGTTCTGTCAGGTTGGATGGTAAATGTTGGTGGACAGCCATTTTTAGGTCTCTCCAGAGATGCTCAATTGGGTTTAAGTCAGGGCTCTGGCTGGGCCATTCAAGAACAGTCACGGAGTTGTTATGAAGCCACTCCTTCGTTATTTTAGCTGTGTGCTTAGGGTCATTGTCTTGTTGGAAGGTAAACCTTCGACCCAGTCTGAGGTCCAGAGCACTCTGGAGAAGGTTTTTGTCCAGGATATCCCTGTACTTGGCCGCATTCATCTTTCCCTCGATTGCAACCAGTCGTCCTGTCCCTGCAGCTGAAAAACACCCCCACAGCATGATGCTGCCACCACCATGCTTCACTGTTGGGACTGTATTGGACAGGTGATGAGCAGTGCCTGGTTTTCTCCACACATACCGCTTAGAATTAAGGCCAAAAAGTTCTATTTTGGTCTCATCAGACCAGAGAATCTTATTTCTCACCATCTTGGAGTCCTTCAGGTGTTTTTTAGCAAACTCCATGCGGGCTTTCATGTGTCTTACACTAAGGAGAGGCTTCCGTCGGGCCACTCTGCCATAAAGCCCCGACTGGTGGAGGGCTGCAGTGATGGTTGAATTTCTACAACTTTCTCCCATCTCCTGACTGCATCTCTGGAGCTCAGCCACAGTGATCTTTGGGTTCTTCTTTACCTCTCTCACCAAGGCTCTTCTGCCCCGATAGCTCAGTTTGGCCGGACGGCCAGCTCTAGGAAGGGTTCTGGTCGTCCCAAACGTCTTCCATTTGAGGATTATGGAGGCCACTGTGCTCTTAGGAACCTTAAGTGCAGCAGAAATCTTTTTGTAACCTTGGCCAGATCTGTGCCTTGCCACAATTCTGTCTCTGAGCTCTTCAGGCAGTTCCTTTGACCTCATGATTCTCATTTGCTCTGACATGCATTGTGATCTGGAAGGTCTTATATAGACAGGTGTGTGGCTCTCCTAATCAAGTCCAATCAGTATAATCAAACACAGCTGGACTCAAATGAAGGTGTAGAACCATCTCAAGGATGATCAGAAGAAATGGAAAGCACCTGAGTTAAATATATGAGTGTCACAGCAAAGGGTCTGAATACTTAGGACCATGTGATATTTCAGTTTTTCTTTTTTAATAAATCTGCAACAATGTCAACAATTCTGTGTTTTTCTGTCAGTATGGGGTGCTATGTGTACATTCATGAGGAAGAAGAATGAACTTAAATGATTTTAGCAAATGGCTTCAATATAACAAAGAGTGAAAAATTTAAGGGGGTCTGAATACTTTCCGTACCCACTGTATGTATGTGTGTGTGTGTGTGTGTATATATATATATATATACATACATATACACATATACACATATATACATATATATATATATATATATATATATATATATATATATATGAAAAGTGTTATGTGTTTGTGTTTGTGTTTTGTGCAACGTTTTTTGAATTTCCCTCCCTAGTTCCGCTCCCATGCAGCATTGCTGCTGCAGGGAACGGAACTAGGAAGTCATCACACCGACGGAGGATGGACGAGCGGCGGGACTCTCGGCTGGCGGTCACAGCAATGAGAGATCATCGGTAGAAGGTAAGAGACACCGCTGCGCTCTCTGCACATTCACCCCGAGCGTAACTCGGGGATACCGATCCTGCACTAAAAAATCCACCCCGAGTCACGCTCGGGATTACCGCCAGGGGGGTTAATATAAAATTTCTGAGGTTATTACACTATAAGGCCTTTTCAAATCATGAACCTAATAAGTTAAGCAATGTTCAACTAATTACCCTAAACTGGACCATGCAGAAACTTTGCAAGCCTGCATGGATACTTTCTTGACATGTCAAACTATATAGACAAAGTAGCGCTTTTTTAGAAAAAGTTCTACCTTTTAACAATAAAAATCTGTCTTTGAGCTCTAGGCAGTGACTTTGCCTCGGTGGAAATGATGGACTGGGGGACCTCATTCAGTTTTTTTTTCATACTTTTATATTGTCGGCTTTTTTAATATTTTAAAATCAGCTGTTAGCCAGAAAGCCCACAGACAGCTGATGAATCATCTGTTGTTAAGGACATAGCGGCCGGCTTCCCGGCCCAATGTTAACAACCAGCATTGTCAAAAAACAGTCTGGGGGGTCCCTGCCCCCCAGACTGTTTTTTGACAAATTCTCTTTCGCAACCAGCTCAATGCAGTAAATTACACCATTAAATAATGGGGTAATTACCGCTAAATCGAACAAAAACTGCATTCAGTATTTACCGGTAAAGTCTTATTGAATTGAGCTTTCACAACTGATTTACCGCATTTTATTTGCCGTTATTTACCTCTTAGTGAATTGACACAACGTCAAAATGTAGCAATTCAGAAATTAGGAGGATACAGCAGATGCTGATCTGTGAATACAGCCAAGTAGTTTACAGGCACCACAATATAAATGACTGTTTCCTCTCATAGCTAGCATTTCCATCCATGAAATAGATGCTAACCCTGGATGGTACCTTAACAAAGATGGCTTTGCCCTCTGGATAAAAAAAAAAAAAAAACAGATGAAAGTATGTTCGGGAAAGCACTATGATCTCTATGAGAGGTAATAAATACCTGGAGCTGTTACACTGCATGAGAAATATCTGTCACACACATTCTCAAAATGGCTTGGAGTAAATGGGTGCTGTATCGATTACCAGCTGGATACCAGTATCAACATGATACAAATATACAGTATATCACCAGTACACTATGAATCCTCAAATATTTATTAAAGTAATTATATCACAGTGGTAAGAGTTAAACCTTTTTAAGCCTTTCAGGAACCCATTATCAGTCACATAATAATTACATGCCTTACTAAGGGGTCATGTAAAGCCCTGAAACGTTGCACTTTCACATCTGTGTTGTGAACACCTTAGGAAATATCCATGATGTGCTGGCAATATACACTATATTACCAAAAGTATTGGGATACCTGCCTTTACATGCACATGAACTTTAATGGCACCCAATGCTTAGTCAGTAGTGTTCAATTTTATGTTGGCCCACCCTTTGCAGCTATAACAGCTTCAACTCTTCTGGGAAGGCTGTCCACAAGGTTTAGGAGTGTGTCTACTGGAATGTTTGACCATTCTTCCAGAAATGCATTTGTGAGGTCAGGTACTGATGTGGACAAGAAGACCTGGCTCGCAGTCTCCGCTCTAATACATCACAATTCAAACATTTCCATAGACACACTCCTAAACCTTGTGGACAGCCTTCCCAGAAGAGTTGAAGCTGTTATATCTGTAAAGGGTGGGCCAACTCAGTATTGAACCCTACTGACTAAGACTGGGATGCCATTAAATTCATGTGCGTGTAAGGGCAGGTGTCCCAATACTTTTGGTAATATAGTGTATGTTTGTATTGGAGTTGTAATACTGACACAATATTAGGTATGGATGGACTTTACATGAAAATAAATACAGCATCTGATGCTAGTCCAGCTTTAAAGAGTATGTCCAGGCATTATGTACCTCCAAACTTCCAGTTAAAGTTCCTCATTTCTTCTTCTTCATATTCCCTAGGTCAGGCATGTTAAACTGGTGTTTTTTGCACTAGATGTTACCCTCCCCATCCCCCAGCCCATCATAGTTTAAGATTTAAAGAGACCCTGCCACCTTTTCCACGTAGAACAATTACTTCCACCCCCACTACCCACCTATATATACTTTTCCTGCACTCCCTCTTAGCATTTTACTCCTCCGCAGCTGGCAAGAATACTTAGCACTTGAAGGGGCATCTGACCTGTTCTGCTGCGATGGTTCCTGAGCATAGCAGCCAGTCGCAAGGCCTAAGTGCTGTCACATGGCCAGGAAAGCGAGGCCACCAATATAGGTAATTACTAATGTGCAATAACCTTTTGCAACAAAGTAGATCCACAGTAGACATGATATGACCCCTTTGATACCCCTGTTATAAACAATTCTTTTCACTGTTTCATTGAGTATGAAATGCTGTTTCTAGTTCATTAGTATCTGTGCTCTTAGTTGATCAGAAATAACACTTTTGTACCTCACAGTTACCTCTGTCTCATTATTTGATGGCTTTGTGCTCTTTATTAAGATCCCCCAGGACTTACTTTCAACAATATGATGACCCTATAGTGCTCTTCTTCTCCACACGCTCTGAATGAAGCTGGAGATTAACAGATCCATCTACCTAAAAAGTTAGGGGGTGGCTCCTTCTGTTTTATTATGATGCCTGCTGAGTACACACTAATATCTATTTTACTCTGCCCTGTAAGTACAGGGGTATATAGGCAATTAAGGCGGTCAAAGGGTAGTGGGGTGAAAAGACTGAGCAGAAGCTCATTTTCTTTCATTTACAACTAAATATCCTGAAATTTAAATAACAACAGTCTACTGGATAGTACGTTGCATGAAACAGGCAGTTCTATAACTAACTGACAACCAAACTACCGGTATGTTGGGAAATTGTATAACTATAAAAGTACAGTTAGTCAACTGAATGAAACATGATATAGAGTATTATCTTGAAGAGTAAGTTGCATGGAAACAATGAGCCATGGAGCTACCTTTTGCATGACTATGTAAGTCATTACTACTCTAAAATAATTAGAGATGATAGTGTTAGACTGAACTGAATGGCCTAACAGTATCAGCAATGCACCAGTGTAATTGAGACAATGATAGGTTAAAAAATAATTAATCCTCCAAGATATTAACATTATGCTAAATTTAGCATATAGGTGACCCAGTCTCTCCACCTCAATTTAAAACTGTTGATAATAATTAGCCTGGCTGAATGCATTTCTCCATTTGTACATATCTGGATCAAAGATGGCCAAGCAGTATGATTATTACATTTAGTATATTTATTGCTTCAATAATTTTCAAACTCCATAATTTATACTCTAAATAAACTGTACTGCAGGTGCCTGTCCCTGGCTCTCTCTTTGACACTGTAGGTGGAGTTTCTTGACACAGTCCTGTCACACTCCCTCCTGTCATAGTCTGATTAAAATATCCAAACTGCCCAATCCTGGTTACTGCTGTGATTTCAAGCGATCAGCAAACTTTTCCAGGGGTGCCTAGATTCCTCAGGAGCACCCTTTTGCCAGGCTGTAAGTCATGAACTCTAACCTTCAGGTAAAAGTTTCTTTTGTTTCACTGCCCCTGGGTGCCTGACGCAGGCTGAGCTATCTCATATACTGTTCTAAGACTCTTCCTCAAATGATCAACATTATCCCTGTGGGACCTAATCCTGATATGGTCAAGGGATGGGCCAAATGCCAATTGGTAGTCAAGCTTCCCTCCTGAACATCAGCCAGTATGTTTAATAGCCTGTAGCATCATTTTGAATACTGTTGTAGGCATGCACAATAGCTGCAATATGTCTGTTCCAATGCTGTTTCTTCTCAGCAGAAATAGTCCCAAGCATATCTAGGAGAGTGTGATTACATCATTCTGGCTGAGGATCCCCTTGAGGATGGTAGATGGCTGTTATTAACTTCTGAATACCTAAAAGGTCTAACAGTCTTTTAATGAGTCTACTCTCAAAGTCCCTTTCTTGATCAGAGTGAATGCATTGAGGTAAGCTGTAGCGACCAAATAATTTCTCTCACTAATTTGAATGTTCTTTCAGGCTCTAAGTGACTATGATTGTCATGTAAGATGGTCAATGTTGTGGAAATTTTATTAGGACTAGTGTGGACATTTTTCAGGATGTGTTTTATTTAGCTTGTCATTATGGCTCCTGTTGTCGGTTTGCTCATTAGAGCGTGTACGGTGAACCGGCATTGAGGAAAGACTACTGGCAGTGAAAACCTTCCTTCAGATGTGTAGACATGTTTGCTTTAGATAGACATCTCTGCCGGCGAACACTCCATGCACTATGCGCGTGTCTGTTTGCCAGTAGAGATCTATGTGTATTGTGGTGCGGAGTTCAAGGATCAAGCAGCAAGGATATGACCACCTGTGGGGTCCACTGTATAGTGTGCAGATTTGTTCGCTCGGCGGGGATATGTTTGCTCTGAGGCGGCCTAATGAAGGAGCACGGATGCTCCGAAAGCTAGCAACACCCATCTTTCCCTCCGCCTCACAGGAAGTGATGTCGGGCTGACAGGAAGTAGGAAGTGGAGCCCCACTGAGAGTCCTCCACCACCAAAGCACCATCAGACAGGCTGCCAGACAACAGCCTCCACGCACCACCGGCACCCTGCACCCCTCCTTTCTGCAACGGTATCCAGGACAAGAAGATGGATGATCCCATTCACCTACCCTACCAAGTTTTATTCTGTAGCCTTTTAATGTTTGACTGTGAAAAACCTATACTAGGCACAACTGATTTTAAGAAAAAAGATGCACCAACCAAAGTTAAGTCTGTACTATCAAATAATTATAAAAATTACAATACCAAGGATTCAGAGAAAGCTATATGATAGGGACCAAAAGTTTTTGTGATGAAACACCATAGGGACCATATGGGCAAGTAATGGACCATGTATAAGAAGCTACTGAATTTTTTCTAACATAATGAATAGGATCTAAATTGGCTTTCAAAGATATAGTGGGCATAACCTTCCAGTTTCACCTACTTCTGGTGGGTAATCTTTTAACAGTATAAAGAATCTCATTAAAATTTACCCAGAAGAAAGTGGCATTAATTCAGAAATTAAATTCCAGACATCTAAAATCTAATTGTTTAATCTAAAAAGGATTGTTATAACAAGTGGAGACTTGGAAGATAAGCATGATTACATAAACAACACCATTATTATCACATTGGAAAAAAAATCCTATAATTTTGGAAATATATTCCCCGATGTTCAATGGCAAACAATGCAGTCAATAATTACAGTAACACAATGTTCTTTGTCACATCTCTATAGTGTCATGAGCATGGCAAATCTCCTGCATTCCCCTGTCCTTGCCACCAATAACCAGAATAAATCTTTATCCACCTGAAAAAAGTTTGCCAATGTAAACATCCATTAAAAGTCATTAAAGGATGAGGTCTTTAGGAAGCTGCTGACCCATGGAAGCCAACATTTTAAAGCAAGGCAAAGCTAAGTGAGATCCAATGTGCATATTTAAAAGTATCCAGCAATTTACATTGACTTATTGAAACTAAAGCACAGACCTTTCTTGTAAGATGTAGGTAATGTGGCAGTCATAGACCTAAACAGAGGCTTTTGTGGCAATAACAAATACAGCTACAATCCAATATCTTTAGTGCCTATTTTAAATGTTGTGTTTTATGTACAAGAAGCCTCTGTCAGAAAGGTTAATTAAAGAAAATCCATTATAAACCGTTAAAACACTTATAAGGTTTCAATATTATTTTCCAATGATGAAACAGTCCAGTACAGCATTTAGTCTCGGTTCACACTTTTGCGATGCGGGAAGGCTGCGAATTCGCAGCCTGTTCCAGCATCACATCCGCACATCTGGCAGTTCACACTGCCATATGCGATACGCAGAGGGTGTCAATTAAATGTTAACGACACCCCCAGTTTGATCGCATATCGCAGTGCGATCTGACAGTACGCACAGGATCGGATCGCACAAGTGTGAACCACTGTGCGATCCGATCCTGATGCAGCTGAAAAAAAGGGTCCTGTGCGTGTTTGGTGCGGATACAGTGCGAATTCAGCCATACAAAGTGTATGGCTGAATTCGCATCCGCACATGAGATCGCATGTAATGAAGGAGCAGTGCGCGCCGAATTACATGCGATCTCCGCAGCCGCAATAATGTGAACCGGCACTTAGGATGGTTTTCTCCTATTACACTGGTGCAAAAGACAGAGCAATATTTCTGTGATTATCAGCATCTCCTTTTTCTGAATCTTCCTTCACAACAGAAAGTTACAGAAAGTCCCTCCAAAGGTGGGGACATCCCTGGTAATCACCAGGGTGATCAGAACTAGTGTCCCCATTGGAAGAATTCCCCTTTATTCCTGTTCTGGTGACTTCAAAATTTGAGATTTTATTTCACTCCAACTTTCGGTTGCAACAGTCACCAAGACAAATACAGAGGGCAAAGCCAGCAAGAAAAACCTGACAAGTATTATAGTTCATTGCCACTTTATCAAAAACTAAAGTAAAAAAAAAGTCTTGCCTTTTAATTATACTTTAAAACGAATTTTAAGAAACAGAAGAAGATATATTCAGAAATAGTGACTGTAGATATCTGGATGCTCTGTGAGTTTGTTTAAAATATTACTGTTGCCAGGATGATCCATCCATACTATGCAAAGCAACTTGTTTTTGGAATTGCTCTGCTATTTTATAAAAAGAATTAGGCAAATCCAATAAGAAGCACAAATGATCAGACTCATCCTGACTCTGCAAATGAGCTGTGGAAGGTGCAGAATCCATAACTGAGATGGGAAGATGCCTAACAATAAGTTTCCCCTGAGCAGAACGTCCTACAATGTGAAGCTGATCTGGCAAATCTTGGTACCTAGAAGACCCAGGTGGTATTCCTACTGCTGTGAGAGCAGCCCAACACACATAATCATTGGGGCTGGACATCACTGTGGAGCATGCAGCTGGACAAGGCCTCTCTACAAAGGTGAAGTAAGAAGATCCAGAGGATACATGAATTGGATGCAAGATCCCACGGCAGCAGAACCTCTGTTTCTCCCCATCCTCAATACCAGCTTGCTCCATCATTTGGCACAGGAGAGTCTCTATGGTGAATAAATGACAGGCACAGGAGAACAGCGGATGCTTCTTTACCTCGTGTTCTTCTGTTAGTGCATGACTGATGCAACTACTGTATATTTATTGCTATAGGACTACAGAGGGCATGTGTTAGGGCAATCTGAACTGTCATCCTTGTAAAGAAGCCGTTGGACCCATGTAAGAATAAAAAAAAGCAAAATGTTTGCCACAGTTTCATTAGTGGGGTGCCAGAAAAATTCTTCGCTCTGCCACCTCATATTCTTTTTCTTTAGTAAACTCTAGTGACCAATTCTCCCTCATTAAAAATGTCCTGCTCTTGGCCAATTTTACACTACTGTACCATTTGTGATCTCTTTATTCTTAAAGCGGAGTTCCACCCTGAAAACATTTTTTTAGATAAAAATACCTCCGGGACAGTCAGGGCTAGTGCATTTAAGCAACAATAGCCTCTGAATTGTCCCCTGTTTCGCTTATCTTTTAGAAGAAATACTTACCTTGAAAATGTCTTGTCCAGCGCTGCCATCTCAGGTCAGGTGGGCAGCTGAAGCCGGAGCGTCCTCTTCGGTGACGTCGGAGTCGCAGAATGTCCTGCACCGGCCCTGCTTGTCACTTCTGGTGCAGGCGCGTCATCCCTGCACAGCTTCTGGGCATGCGCATGCACCGGAAGTGACGAGCAGGCGCATTGACTCCTGGGATCGATGACGCTCATCTCCCAGGAGTCAATGCAAGGAGGAAGTGACAGCTCAGAGGGAGGAAGGGGAAGGAAGGTAAGTATATTTTCTTTAAAAACAGGGTAAGTGAATAAAAAAAAAATTAATTATTTTTCAGGTAAATTAAAGCAAGCGGACGGTGAAAAGTTCATTTTGAGGGTGGAACTCTGCTTTAATGAGAGTTTGATCTGAATTGGCCAGCAAAAAGAATGGTTTTGCATTAGTGAGAACAGGGAAAGCCTGGTCAATTACTATGTGCTAGTTAAAGTATGCGTCACATCTAAAGCTACCTAAAAAAGACTTTGCCCCCCCAAAATCAATAGAATCATATTGGAGTGATGCTGTGTATAAGTCAAGATAATTATGAAAGAAAAAAAAACAATTACACTGTCAAATATATGGTGCCAGTGTATGCCATCCTGAAAATCGCACTTTTCCATAATACCGTGGCATCCCCCAAGTGTTACAGAGTTACATAGTTAGTCTGGTTAAAAAAGAATCAAGTCTATCTAGTTAAGCCAATAAAAGCGAAGAAAATAAAAATAAAAATAAAATTATAAAATCTTATATACACAATCCTATAGCCACAGTTGATCCAGAGGAAGGTAAATAACCCCAGCAAAGCATGATCCAATTTGACCCAGCAGGGGGAAAAAATTCCTTCCTGATCCTCCAAGAGGCAATCGGATATTCCCTGGATCAACTTTACCTAAAAATGTCTGTATCCAGTTACATTATGTACCTTTAGGAAAGAATTCAGGCCTTTTTCACAATCCACTGAGCTGGCCAGAACCAAGAAAATCTATTCCACATTTTCATAACTCTTAAGCCCCGTACACACGTACCGATTGTCGGCCGAAAATATTCGGCCGCCGAACGATCGGCCAATTTTCGGCTTGTTAGTATGATGCTTCCGACAGCCGACAGTGCACTTTCGGCCGAAAATAATCTGTCGTGCAAGCATTAAAATTTTTGTTGGCCAACACCAGAACGGCCGATCGTTCGCCAGTCAGTACAGAATTCGGCTGACAGACAGCAGATTTGCAAGACTGGGCATGCTCAGAAAAGAAAAAAGACCAGGAAAGTTAACCATCACATGACATCACTTCTGCAGTCGGCTGTTGTTGGCCGACAAAATTCGTGTGCAGTCTTTTGCACTTTTCAACAGACAAGACAGCCCTAGGACTGTATTTGGAGATTAAAGCCCCGTACACACGTACCGATCGTCGGCCGAACGATCGGCCGTCTTTTGTCCCCGGGCTGTCGTGTCTGCTGAAAAGTGCAAAAGACTGCACACGAATTTTGTCCGCCGACTGCAGAAGTGATGTCATGTGATGGTTAACTTTCCCTGTGTTTTTTCTTTTCTGAGCATGCCCAGTCTTGCAAATCTGCTGTCTGTCGGCCGAATTCTGTACTGACTGGCGAACAATCGGCCGTTCTGGTGTCGGCATACAAAAATTTTAATGCTTGCACGACAGATTCTGTTCGGCCGAAAGTGCGCTGTCGGCTGTCGGAAGCATCATACTAACAAGCCGAAAATCGGCCGATCGGTCGTCGGCCGAATCTTTTCGGCCGACAATCGGTACGTGTGTACGGGCCTTTAATCTCTTTTCCTCCAGATGTAAGGAGTGCCCCCTTGTCCTCTGTGATGACCTTATAGTGAATAACTCCACACCACGTTCACTATATGGACCACTTATGTACTTATAGTAATCCCGATACTTAATGGCAGTCAGGGGGCCATTGTCTAGCCTGTAGAGGTTTGTGCATCACTGACTGACCACCAAACCGGTCATGCTGAACAATGTTACAGGCAGCATAATGTTCTCTACAGCTTCTCCAGACCAGACAGGGAGCAGTGCCATGCCAAGCTGACCAATATTTCCCATAGACACCAATGATAAAGACAAAGAGCAGTGCCATGCCAAGCTAACCAAAATTTCCCATAGCAACAAAGAGCAATGAAAGCTGAAAATTGGTCTGGGCAGGAAGAGGGTGAAAGTGCAGTGTATTTAAGTGGATAAGGGGAACCCTATGACAGAATAAAAAAAAAAAAAACGGCATGGGGTCCCCCCCAAAATCTATACCAGGCCCTTTGGGTCTGGTATAGATTCTAAGGAAACTCCATGCCAAAGTTATAAAAGAAAAAGTGGCGTGAGGCCCCCCCCCCCAAAAAAAAATACATAACAGGCCCTTCGGGTCTGGTACAGATTTTAAGGGAAACTCCACACTAAAATGTGGTCTTTTATAGGCAAGGGGCGGGGTCAACCGGTTATGTCACCAAATGCGCCGCCCCTTCTGACATCACGTGGTGACATAAAAAGGGAGCTGCACCACATGGTGACGTAACAGTGTGGCCCCCGGCCCTTGCCTATAAAAGAGCTGTCAAAGCTGAAGATCAGCATATGGTGGGTAGCCTCGGAAGAGGCAAAGCGTTTTTGATTTTGATTTTTTTTTCGGTTTTGGCGAGCGTTGTGATTGACGATGGATTTACATCAAGGGACTTTTTTATATTTTCTTGACCTGGACCTGTCAGAAACTGTGTTCTGTGGTTTTTACTTTTTTACAATTTTTTGATGAATGGGTAGGGGTACCAGGTACCCGATACCCATTCACATGGGGAGGGGCTGGGATCTAGGGGCCCCCTTATTAAAGGGGGCTCCAGGTTCCGATAAGCCCCCACACCCGCAGACCCCCACAACCACAGCCCAGGGTTGTTGGGAAGAGGTCCTTGTCCCCATCCTACATATTCTGTTATATTCTTGGTACCATTGAAGCAATTATAGTGTTTTTTCATTTTTTCTGATTATTTATAGCTTTTTTAACTTTGGCCTTGAGCCATATAGGTTTGGCCTTAGAATTTTTGCTCTCACCTTAGCAAGAGGAGTGATTCCTTAAAATGTGTGGTGTAATCATATTTTTTTTACCCAAGCACACCCAGTGTATACATTTGAGTATGTGCAAGGAGATAGGGGTTTTACAATTTTTGGTGTTTTTTTTTTTTTTTTTTATCAAACCTTAAGCTTTAAACATTAATTACAATTGTACCTAACATTATTACTAGCAATCCTATGTGATCCTGGGCTGGCAATCCTATGTGATCGCATTGTGAATAGTGTTGAGCGAACACGGACTGTATTATTCGTGTTCGTACCGAATAATTGGATTTTTTGTACCCGAACACGGACACGGACACTTTACTGTATGTTCGGGTAAAAATCCGTGTTCGGTCGTTTTATTTCCGGGTTTTGCATGCTTTGGCGCTCTTTTCATGGCGGGCTTTCAACAGCCAATCAACAATCGTTTAACTGGTGTGCCTTAAGCCATCCCAGCCATGCCTGCAAATGTCTCAGTAGCTGTGATTGGCCGTCTGAAGCATGTGACCAAGTCTTTATAAGTTCGAGGCAGCCGCAGCGGCGTCATTATGCTGCTTAGATTCAGGGACAGAGCACACATCAACGTGCTGGCTGCTGATTAGGGAAAGATAGGCAGGAAAAAACCATTTGTGTCCGGATAGAATTGAGGGACAGGTCGGAGTGTTTAGGCAGGGCGAGTTGTAGGCATTTTAGGGATAGAGTCTGCTGAATTATATAGGGTCAGTGTCTTCTACAAACTACAATCGATATTGCTGTGTGGGGGGTGGGGTCTGCACTCAATCCTGATCTACGATCTCTTCTCAATCCTGTTAGGGACAGAGTCTGCTGAATTTTAGGGAAACTGTGTTCTACAAACTACAATCGATATTGCTGTGTGGTGTGGGATTGGAGATAGGCAGGTGTCAGTGATCCACATCCATTTTTCTGTGTGTGAGCTGCAGTGAACACAATCTTTTTGGGCTGCAGTGAACACAATCTTTTTGGGCTGCAGTGAACACAATCTTTTTGGGCTGCAGTGAACACAATCTTTTTGGGCTGCAGTGAACACAATCTTTTTGGGCTGCAGTGAACACAATCTTTTTGGGGTGCAGTGAACAAAATCTTTTTGGGGTGCAGTGAACACAATCCTTTTTGGTGTGCAGTGAACACAATCTTTGTGGGGTGCAGTGAACAAAATCCTTTGTGGGGTGCAGTGAACACAATCTTTTTGGGGTGCAGTGAACAAAATCCTTTTTGGGGTGCAGTGAACAACATCCTTTTTGGGGTGCAGTGAACACAATCTTTTTGGGGTGCAGTGAACAAAATCCTTTGTGGGGTGCAGTGAACACAATCTTTTTGGGGTGCAGTGAACACAATCTTTTTGGGGTGGAGTGAACAACATCCTTTTTGGGGTGCAGTGAACAAAATCCTTTTTGGGGTGCAGTGAACAAAATCATTTTTGGGGTGCAGTGAACACAATCTTTTTGGGGTGCAGTGAACACAATCTTTGTGGGGTGCAGTGAACACAATCTTTTTGGGGTGGAGTGAACAACATCCTTTTTGGGGTGCAGTGAACAACATCCTTTTTGGGGTGCAGTGAACACAATCTTTTTGGGGTGCAGTGAACACAATCTTTGTGGGGTACAGTGAACAGAATCTTTGTGGGGTGCAGTGAACACAATCTTTGGTGGGTACAGTGAACACAATCTTTGTGAGGTGCAGTGAACACAATCTTTGTGGGGTGCAGTGAACACAATCATTGTGGGGTGCAGTGAACTCAATCTTTGTGGGGTACAGTGAACACAATCTCATACTGAAGGTTTGAGGGTGCTGCCTGTTCCATACTCCCCCTACTCCTCATCTAGCCTTTTAGGGGTACAAACAATAGTAATTGGGGCCTAGTGTGGTTGTGTACGTGTGATATACATACACTTTTTTGGGATCATATTTTCTATTCCGCTATTTAATCAAAAACCTTTGGGGATCAGTTAAATTGGGGGATAGTCTGTGTTGGTACGTGTGAGAGAGATCCACCTTTCCAAGTTGTTGAGGTTCATCTCATACTTCTGAAGGTTTGAGGGTGCTGCCTGTTCCATACTCCCCCTACTCCTAGCCTTTTAGGGGTACAAACAATAGTAATTGGGGCCTAGTGTGGTTGTGTACGTGTGATATACATACACTTTTTTGGGATCATATTTTCTATTCCGCTATTTAATCAAAAACCTTTGGGGATCAGTTAAATTGGGGGATAGTCTGTGTTGGTACGTGTGAGAGAGATCCACCTTTCCAAGTTGTTGGGGTTCATCTCATACTTCTGAAGGTTTGAGGGTGCTGCCTGTTCCATACCCCCCCTACTCCTCATCTAGCCTTTTAGGGGTACAAACAATAGTAATTGGGGCCTAGTGTGGTTGTGTACGTGCGAGATACATACACTTTTTTTGATCATATTTCCTATTCCGCTATTCAATAAAAACCTTTGAGGATCAATTGAATTGCGGGATAGTCTGTGTCGGTACGTGTGAGAGAGATCCACCTTTCCAAGTTGTTGGGGTTCATCTCATACTTCTGAAGGTTTGAGGGTGCTGCCTGTTCCATACCCCCCCTACTCCTCATCTAGCCTTTTAGGGGTACAAACAATAGTAATTGGGGCCTAGTGTGGTTGTGTACGTGCGAGATACATACACTTTTTTTGATCATATTTCCTATTCCGCTATTCAATAAAAACCTTTGAGGATCAATTGAATTGCGGGATAGTCTGTGTCGGTACGTGTGAGAGAGATCCACCTTTCCAAGTTGTTGGGGTTCATCTCATACTTCTGAAGGTTTGAGGGTGCTGCCTGTTCCATACCCCCCCTACTCCTCATCTAGCCTTTTAGGGGTACAAACAATAGTAATTGGGGCCTAGTGTGGTTGTGTACGTGCGAGATACATACACTTTTTTTGATCATATTTCCTATTCCGCTATTCAATAAAAACCTTTGAGGATCAATTGAATTGCGGGATAGTCTGTGTCGGTACGTGTGAGAGAGATCCACCTTTCCAAGTTGTTGGGGTTCATCTCATACTTCTGAAGGTTTGAGGGTGCTGCCTGTTCCATACCCCCCCTACTCCTCATCTAGCCTTTTAGGGGTACAAACAATAGTAATTGGGGCCTAGTGTGGTTGTGTACGTGCGAGATACATACACTTTTTTTGATCATATTTCCTATTCCGCTATTCAATAAAAACCTTTGAGGATCAATTGAATTGCGGGATAGTCTGTGTCGGTACGTGTGAGAGAGATCCACCTTTCCAAGTTGTTGGGGTTCATCTCATACTTCTGAAGGTTTGAGGGTGCTGCCTGTTCCATACCCCCCCTACTCCTCATCTAGCCTTTTAGGGGTACAAACAATAGTAATTGGGGCCTAGTGTGGTTGTGTACGTGCGAGATACATACACTTTTTTTGATCATATTTCCTATTCCGCTATTCAATAAAAACCTTTGAGGATCAATTGAATTGCGGGATAGTCTGTGTCGGTACGTGTGAGAGAGATCCACCTTTCCAAGTTGTTGGGGTTCATCTCATACTTCTGAAGGTTTGAGGGTGCTGCCTGTTCCATACCCCCCCTACTCCTCATCTAGCCTTTTAGGGGTACAAACAATAGTAATTGGGGCCTAGTGTGGTTGTGTACGTGCGAGATACATACACTTTTTTTGATCATATTTCCTATTCCGCTATTCAATAAAAACCTTTGAGGATCAATTGAATTGCGGGATAGTCTGTGTCGGTACGTGTGAGAGAGATCCACCTTTCCAAGTTGTTGGGGTTCATCTCATACTTCTGAAGGTTTGAGGGTGCTGCCTGTTCCATACCCCCCCTACTCCTCATCTAGCCTTTTAGGGGTACAAACAATAGTAATTGGGGCCTAGTGTGGTTGTGTACGTGCGAGATACATACACTTTTTTTGATCATATTTCCTATTCCGCTATTCAATAAAAACCTTTGAGGATCAATTGAATTGCGGGATAGTCTGTGTCGGTACGTGTGAGAGAGATCCACCTTTCCAAGTTGTTGGGGTTCATCTCATACTTCTGAAGGTTTGAGGGTGCTGCCTGTTCCATACCCCCCCTACTCCTCATCTAGCCTTTTAGGGGTACAAACAATAGTAATTGGGGCCTAGTGTGGTTGTGTACGTGCGAGATACATACACTTTTTTTGATCATATTTCCTATTCCGCTATTCAATAAAAACCTTTGAGGATCAATTGAATTGCGGGATAGTCTGTGTCGGTACGTGTGAGAGAGATCCACCTTTCCAAGTTGTTGGGGTTCATCTCATACTTCTGAAGGTTTGAGGGTGCTGCCTGTTCCATACCCCCCCTACTCCTCATCTAGCCTTTTAGGGGTACAAACAATAGTAATTGGGGCCTAGTGTGGTTGTGTACGTGTGATATACATACACTTTTTTTGGATCATATTTTCTATTCCGCTATTTAATCAAAAACCTTTGGGGATCAGTTAAATTGGGGGATAGTCTGTGTTGGTACGTGTGAGAGAGATCCACCTTTCCAAGTTGTTGGGGTTCATCTCATACTTCTGAAGGTTTGAGGGTGCTGCCTGTTCCATACTCCCCCTACTCCTCATCTAGCCTTTTAGGGGTACAAACAATAGTAATTGGGGCCCAGTGTGGTTGTGTACGTGTGATATACATACACTTTTTTTGGATCATATTTTCTATTCCGCTATTTAATTTAACTGGGCCTCCATGCGAGACCTGTGTGCCTTGTTGCGCTGTTTTGAGTACTCCACCAACATGGCCAGTGGCAATGACGCCGTTCTCAGCTTAACTATCCCACTTCTATGCCTCCTTGAAAAAACAATTCGGGCGATGATGGAAGAGGATGTGGCACAGGATGAGGAGGAGGAGGAGGATGAAGAGGTAACATTTCCAAGGCTTTCAGGGCAGTCATTCGCAAGGGGCTCCGAGGGTGGGTTCCTGCACACGCAAACGCCAGGGACGCAATTGTCCAGCAGGGGCACAGTTCTGGAGGATGAGGAGGATGAGGAGGAGGAGGAGCTGGAGGAGGAGATGGAACCATGTTCACAGCAGGGTGGCACCCAGGCCAGCTCATGGCCATCACTGGTGCGTGGCTGGGGGGATACAGAGGACACGGACGATACACCTCCCACAGAGGACAGCCTTTCGTTGCCTCTGGGCAGCCTGGCACACATGAGCGATTACATGCTGCAGTGTCTCCACAACGACCGCCGAGTTGCCCACATTCTAACTTGTGCTGATTACTGGGTGGCCACGCTGCTGGATCCCCGTTACAAGGACAACGTACCGTCCTTAATTCACTCACTGGAGCGCGATCCGGCCCTGGTCCTCCTCCACCGCCGCTTCCACCTACACCGCCCATAGGTGTGCGCAGCCTATTGCATTAAGGTGTGCACCCCAAAGTTGAAATACACATGCATGTGTTTGCCAGCAGGGAGAGTAATGTATCGGGGCCATGTACCTGTAGGCAAGGAGAAATAGAGCAGAGCAGGTCCCAGGGAGATCTTTCCCATCTCCTCACTGGCAATGCTATGTGCCCTAGGTGATTAGGGTGTGCCCAGGCACACCCAGCACACCCTGTGCGCACGCCTATGTCACCGCCACATCCACCACCACCTCAACCTCCCTCCTACTCCATATGGGCCTCGTCCTTCAGAGATGAAGAAGAACATTGTTTTATTTTTCTGTTTTTTTTTGTTGTTTTAAGTTATTTCCCTATCCACATTTGTTTGCAGAGCACTTGCCATGCTCTTAATTACGTTTTGCTGCCATTTGCAGCACTCTAGCCCTTTCCTTTGGTGTTTTAGAGCCATTTTAGTGCCTTAAAGTTCGGGTCCCCATTGACTTCAATGGGGTTCGGTGTCCGGGAAAAGTTCGGTAAAAGTCCGGGACACGGACCCGGACTTTTTTTTAAAGTTCGGCCGAACCCGTCGAACACGGACATCTAGGTGTCCGCTCAACCCTAATTGTGAACTCTTTTCTGTGCTTGTTTAGCTTCTTCTTCAGACCTGGGGATGATCAGAGCTTGTCAATTCTAGGTTCAATCAAGCTAGGGTGGATCAAAGAACTGATATGATCTGGGCTTCCTCCACTTTCCCTAATAATACTCGCCATGGATATCCAAAACTCTCAAGAGGGATGGGTGAGTCCAGGATACAAGATACAAGATGGCTAGGGTTTAGTACGGCACACATGGAAGTGATGGGGTGGCTTTACAGCCAGCAGAATGTCTTCCATAAAAAAGCCAACAGTCGCCTGAGAAAATGTAAAAAAAATGTTTGTGTTCATGCCCACACTGCTGCTGACATATGACATACATCAGTGAGTTGCCAATGAATGTTTGGTGAAAGTTACATTCACTGCTTTATAAATATACCCCTCAGTGTTGTAACTGTTCATACAAATGTGCTTCCCCAAGGGGGTTCTTCCTGCACGCTCAAGACACTTTGCTCCGTCATCGTAGCACCTTGCATTTATGTCTTGTGGTCATCATCTGTGTTGCTAAAAAGGGTCAGGTGTGTTTTGAAAAAATATATAAAGATCAGCGCTCAGCTTTTTAACAGGGGGACCACTAGATCTAGTATAAATGTATGTAGAAAAGACGTGCCTTAAAAGAATATTGAATGGTGATCAAATTAATAAATGTGTCAGTAAAAGTGTGTTCAAAAATGCTGAATATATAGAGTGATAATAGAATATGTAAATGTATACAAAATAAATCCAATCAACGATGCAGTGCTGAGTGACTGTTCAAGTAAACCAAACTCATGTGCGACTCTATACAAACAAATAAATCCAATTCATAAAAGTGTAGAAAATGAGTGACAGTGACAAAAGTAAAACAACTAAATATAGCAATATTAAGATAAAGTGCTTCAATAGTCCATAAAGTGCGTATATTAATTTA